>NW_006921233.1:139637-148780 GCF_000392275.1 Phaeoacremonium minimum UCRPA7 | reverse complement strand
GACTTCCAAGGGATCGATGCGAGCATTGGATTATGGAAATTATCCAATATCATTCCATTCCACACCTCTTCCTCATCAGAATTAAGGACGTACCTGCCTGGTTGCAGCAGCAGGTTTTGAGTTTCCACTGGTCCTGAGTCCTGAGTGATCTCGAAAGCACTGAAGATAACATCATTAGAGTCTGCATCTCCAACCGTGGCGGTGCTGGAGCTCGGTTTCGCCTTGATGAGCGAGGTCGTGTCTGACTCACGTCTTCGCCAATCTCTGGCTCCTTCCATGTGCCAGAAATCGCATCTAGCTTTCAAGACCTCCAGAAACGATGCAAAGTCGCTAGTCTGTCCATATAACTCACCCTGCATACTACGTCTACGTAAACCGAGGACTTCCGCGATCAGGCCACCGGTGGGAGGAGGTCTGTAGTCTAAGCCACTGGCTTTCTCGAGCTCCTCGGGCATTCGATTTGATGAAGCAACTAGAACGCCTCCTAATTGGAAGAAGGCAATGAATAGGTTGCTTAGAATCTTGCTTGCTGCTCGATCTGGCAGTTGAAATTCGTCGAGAAATAGAATGGGTGATGTCTCTATCATCTCTTTCGCCATCCACAGCAGGGAGTATTCCCGGTCATCCCGAGAGAGCTCTGGATGCGAAGTCCGGAATTGCTCCAGCCTTGAGAACGCATAGAGCATGAAGGTATTGAAATGCCATCTCCGTTTCTTGCTTGTTGGAAGTCCATCAGCGAGAAGATCTAGTAGCATAGACTTCCCCGTGCCGACTTCTCCAGAAAGAAACAGCCCTTTTGGCGAGTCGACATGCAGAGCCCCCTGATAGCTAGTCAAGACTCTTGTCAAGGCAAGTGTGCTCTTCCCCTCTGTCCGCCCAAAGAAACGGGCGAATAGGGGGTTCCGCCGGATGGGGTGGCTCTCGACTGCGAGTTCATCTCGTTGCACCTCCTTTGCTTGATCGATCGCATGAGTAATTTCCTTGAGCCTGCTACGGTACTCGGTGGGCGGGTTGTAATCCTTGAGACGCAGATATATCTTCTGCAAATGATGCGCCAACCGATGTTGTGCCAGGTCGGGGCAACATGCCCCTGTTGTGATCAAGGACTGGTATTTGACAAGGGGGTCTGTAATCGCAACAGAAGTCCCAATCCGCCGCATCCTCCCTCTCAGCCGAGGCTACGGTGAGCCAGTAATCATCGAGCAGGTTTCGGAACCTTTTGAAAGTATCTCCTGGCACCAGGAAACTTGGCTATAACAAGGGACTTGTCCGCTTTTGAAGTCTATTGTAGGGAAATGAAACTGGCAGATCCCATTTACCTTGGCGGCCTTTGGCGGCCTTTTTTGCTGTGATATCTCTGGATATCAGCCTTGAGTGCGGCTAACATGCAAAAGTGATGTCACCAGATAGTATCCACTGTTAGCCGACGACGGGCAGGGACACGCCGCCTACGAGGGTCGCTAGCAATTCTACGCGCCTAATAAGAGAGCTCTCCAGCTAACAGCCCTCTAGAAGATGCTAACATATTTCTAGAGGAGGTATATATCTTGAAATAGCAATATTATAAACTGCGGTAGTCTCAGTCTTGTATGTGATTGCATTGCTTGATGCACATTGAGAGTGAATATCGCAAATTGCAGTACAGATGGACAGAGAAGGCAGCTCAGGTGAGGTGGAAACACTCTTTGCCCCAGGTCAGCCAGGCGCACCAGCTGAGCGCCTCAAGTCAGGGAGCACACCCACACTAAAATCCCCCAGGTTAGGTGGTTGCGTGCAGCGCCTGAGCGCCTACCACCTGGAAAAACTCACGTGGATCTCGCCTTGTTTAGCCTAGCGCGGTGGAAGCTCACAGCAACAACTGGCAAGCACTGGCCAGTAACAGCCGGCGATTTTTTTAACCAAAGTCAACATTAGGCCCAATCGTCACCAGCAACTACCTCTAACCTACCTAAACCCCATCCATCCACCATTCCCATCCCATCCCATCCTTTTCTCAAAGAGGCGAGTGACAGCGCATTCACCCATTCGCCCTCAAATCAATCGAATCGCCAATTCTCCCCCTCGTCCCTCCCCTCCAGCCATCTCGTGTCATGGCTTGACCACCAAAAACATCATCGCCGCATCCATCTCCGCATTTTTGAGGCTCCTGAATTTCGACTTCCCATCCCGTCGCAGAAGGCGCCTGCGCGCCCGACCCACCCAAAGCCAAAATGTTCTCGCCGTCGCTCAACAACGAGGGCGGGCCAGCGATGGCCACGCGGAGCAGACGGCGACAGCGGCCGCTCTCCTCCGACAGTCTGGTCCAGCAGCCCAAGGCCAAACGCCAGCGGGTCCCGTTGACCGAACAGACTTTCGTTAATCCAGATGTCCAACCCGAGATGCACGAGGTCAAATCCGACAGGATCGCCAAGCTGGGCATTCGTCCGGATGGAATCGAAAACGCAACACCAGCTCCCCCACCGCCGCCCACCGTCAGGAAAGAACTCAGTGTCAGGTCAAAGAAGCCCAAGCCTGGCGAGAGGATGAGCAAAGGAGACGGGAGCGTAGTTCTGGTATGCTGCTCCCCAGCTTTGGAGCCTCTGAGGGAGCCTCTGAGACAGCCTTTGTTGAGCTAACCTCGATCTTGCAGACAAGCAACAATACCTACACCGTCAACAAGCTTCCTGCACTCCCGGATAGGATCCGCGCAGATTCAGCAGGTGAGTACGACGCATGTGATCTCTACTGTCTTTGCTAACGTCTCTTGAGGTCGACAACACGGAGCAGTCTACGCTTCCAACGGCTATGCCCTCTCGCTCTCCCACACCCATGCACTCGTATGGCCGTACACCGCTATCACGCCGTCTCCCGAGACCTTTGTCTTTACCCTGCCATACCCTTCAAAACATTCTTCCGAGCCTCTACCTCTAGGAGCCCTTGTATCCCCGTCAGCAGCGAGCGATGAACCGGGACTGGTTGTTGTCATGCCTGTTAGCGGCAGGATCACATTTTGGGAGTACATCTCAAGCGCCGCTACCCTCGATTTTCTTCGTCAGCAAAGAAACGGTGTTGAGGACACAATACCAGGAATGTGGAGTGGAGAACGTGCAGTGCAGATGACAAGCGCTGAGCCCGCAGGGTTCATACTCGCCTTTAATAGTGGTCGAGTAGCTCACCTGAGTGTAAGGGATGGTCAAGGCAAACCGGCCATCTCTGTTCAATTTCTTCGAGGTTCTCTCGCCCGACCCAACGGTGGAGGTATTTTTGGGAGCATTCGAAATGCTCTCAAGCAGGCTGTTCATCCTGGAGACCTCGCTACTGTTAGAGCTGATCGATCAACCAAAGCAGGCCCAAAGGATGTGGTGGCAGCTACCTCCAGCGGTATGTTGCGTGCGTGGAGAGTTCATCGGGGCGGACATCACGAGAACCTAATTAGTATCGACGCTCGCGACACGATCCTACACTCTCTGAAAGAGGCAGATCCCTCATTAGCAAACTGCGGGGCTGACATGCTCGAAGTTCTCGACTTGACATTTATCCCACGAGGCATCGAGAAGAGGTATACAGATGTTAGCCAGTTGAGCGAGGCTATCTCAGTAGACGACGATACGATTCAACACGTGTTACTTCTTGTTTCCGTTAGCAACAGAATTCGACGACAGTCACACTATGCTCTTGTCGAGATTATCCTTCGCGCCGAAACTATCGATGTCGGCATGATCAGGAGCATCTCCTCATATTCCGGGCTTGTGAATGCTACGGCATTAGAGCGACCACATCTATACCTTCCCCGACCAGGTCTGGTCGCATTCGTCGTCTTTGACCGCGCAGTTGCAGTCGTCTCCATCGCTCGGGCTCCTGATTCCCCTGACTCGCAACTCCAGGAAGACAATCATACACTCCCAGCGACATTTGAGGATGTGATAGATCTCCGTGATGATGATGCTGCTGAGATCGTTGGCTCGGGCATGGAAGAGCCGCAAGGATATGGTCAGGAGCTTGAATCTTCGAGATCTCACCGAGCCAAAACCAAGAATCCAACAGCACTTCTTATGATCAAGGGCGTTGGTATTGTTCGGGTTGCTATCACGGATATCGATCGATTTGCTAGCGACAAGCCGCCTCAACTCACCGCAAAGAGCAAGCTAGAGCAAGCTGTCTTCTTCGGCCTGAAGGACAACACTCCTCTTCTATTCGAAGGTCGCAGGGAGCTCCCATTTACCACCCGAGAGATTGAGGAGGCTGCGCTTGATCTATCTAAGGACATACTCGCATCCTCAAGTCCCTATCTCCCTGCTCTGCCTGCGTCTCTTGAATACAACTTGCGACAGCGAGTAATGTTCCTAGACAGACTGATGTCACATCTCAATGCTCTCAAAATCAAGCTCAGTCGGCGCGCTCGCTGGGGCCTTCTCTGGAACGCCGAGAAGATGTCCATGGCAGCAAGCATCTGGAGACAACACGAGTCCTTTATCGCTGATAGATTGGATAATGACCGCAAGAGTGTTGTCTCAGAGATAGTCGAATACATCCACGAGGACGAGAAGGTGAACCCGAATGCCGCAGTTGGCGAAATCGACCGCGTCCGGCATTGGTTTATTCACGATGTCTGGCGGTTGGAAATCTTCATCCCCTGGGGATACCAGATGATCAAGGTGCTCCACAAGGAGAGCCTTGCAGATGATCGTGCCATCACGCGATTTCTATTCGAAGCTGTCCAGGTGATCTATGAGACTCTTCATGGCGCTTTAGAGTATCGTGTGAAGAAGCTTCCCTTCTATGGACTTGGGAACGAGGACATGGAACAGGGAATACTAGTTAGTGGCTACGAGGGGTTGCCAGAACCATGGACATCCACCTTCTTCATCACGAACAACCTCAAACGCCTAGTCGAGCTGTGTTATATCTGGCTGGACCAATACTATCCCCCTCAGGTAGGGTCATCCCTCCCGGATCCTGGCCTAATCGAGAGCATTCGCGAGAGCCTACCGAATGTGACCGATCAGTATCTGGTTGCGCTCCAGGAACATTCTCGCTGGGCGACTATCAGTGATGATCCGAAGGTACTCCGGGTTGGTGATATATGCGCCAAGCTATACCTCCAGGACCGCCATGATAAAATTCTCAAGCTAAAAGACTACAACCTTGGGGATGATGCGATTGCTGTTGCTGAACAGCATCATTCTCTCTCGGCGATGGCAGAGCTAATTGTGCAGCCAATTCTTGCAGTACAGATCGAACTTGAAAGTAGGCCAACAAGAATAAGAGTCACAGAACTGCAGCAACTGCTTCCAAACTTGACAGATCGCTTGACGCAATATGTCAAGCAGTATGGAAAGGGATTTGCCTTCCCGGCGTATGAGCTCTTGCTTCGTGACGGCGGCGTACAGATGGTTCTAGACTACTCCGCGAGCGATCAAGATGGCTACGCTACTCTATTTCTGCGCGAAAAGCCGGAGCTTGCCAAGATTTCCTGGATCAATGATGTCGAGAGGGAGCAAGATATCGACCATGCTGCGAAAACCCTTCTTGATATCGGGCTGACACGTGAGCAACAAGTCTGGAACAAGAAGATTGAGCTAAGCCTGGGCAAACTGGCTCTCATGGCCGAAGGAGCTGGTGACGACTCCACCGAAGCGAAGTCGAAGGACCTCACGGATGGCGCTGCAAGAGACGAGAAACTCATCAGAGTTCAGCGCGAGCTCGACGTCATCGATATTCAGGACCAGCTCTACGGATTCATCTTCCCATCAATCAGTAATGCTGTCGATGAGGCTGCCGAGTTGATGCTTGCCGTGCAAACTCATGATAAGATCCCGAAGAAGCACAAGGCCCTGCATCAACTGATTGAGAACAGCCTCAGCAGACTCCTCAAACATGAGGCTTTAGATCCATTCGCGCTCATCGATCTCCTGACTCTGCTAGAGCTAGGTGATGGTGATCCGTCTGATACGGAGTCTGACCAATTCTTCCTCGCTCTTCGCGTCGCCCATTGCAGCCTGAAGGGAGATGAGCTCATAGATGCACAGCGACTAATCTGGAGGCGATGTTTCACGCGGAACGATTGGTCGAAGATCAACAACACAGAGAGCCAAGGTGACCTCGCCGTCCTCCGAGCTCTTGAAGTTACACGTGCGTACCATACGATGTACGCTTGCTTTGTTTTGGGTAAGCCAGACACACCCCCTTCACTTCCCCTTCTTTTTTTACATAAAAAACGGTCTACGATAACTGACCACACAATACAGAACGACTTTCTGGAGATAATATCAGCTTCATTTTGAGGCCATCCGACGCAGTCGGAGTTTACACTGATCGGCTTGATCGTCGATTCAACGAAATGGAGGAGAATTTCCGCGAGAAGCTTCTTGATGCGATGCAGTGGGAGGATTCTGTCCTTCGAAAGTATGTGGAGAAGAGTCAACTGGACAAGTGGGCTCAAGGCACGCGTGAGGCAGCCTTCAACATTGTTAATCGACATTTCGATAAGCTCACAGCCGACGGCGCCGAGGACCGAGTCGTCAATGGAAATGGCAAGAAGGCAAATGGGTTGTCGCTCACAAACGGCAACGCATGAGCATCTGAGGAAACTAGAGCAAAGGGCAGGGCAACGGCAGGCAGTGCTGGCTGGCATGTGTTAGACTTTCATGGATTTTTGGACGGGGTGTCTCTGTCAGAGTCGGCGCATAGGCGTGTGTATCAACAAATACTGTCTATATAATCTTCCTGGTCGCCAGGCTTGATCGCTCGGTGGCAGGACAGGAGTAACTTTCCTTTTGTGGCTTCGTCATTCAAAAAGCATAACGGTGTGGCCTGAGAGGGCCTCATAAGGACACTTGCTACCACTGGCATATGGATTTTTCTTCCTTTTAAACATAGGTACCTAAAAAATATGGTCGGAGGGTAGTACTTACCTCCTTTTGATGACAACAACTCTAAGTAACTTGATGTACATACACCACTGCCCCGGTGACAGTTGGCATTCTCCTGGAGAAAATGATTCAGGACCCTGCAAAGCATATCATTAGTGCAGGGTGGCTATATGTCATTCCTCTTCCTACAGTAGGCCTTGGAAATTCTCCGGACGGCCATTTCCGGCAGGCGATGCTTGCCTGCCAGTCAAGACGCCAAGTCCTGGCGAGGAACCGTCGAGGTGAAACATGTCGGTATCTGTTTGACGTCCAAACCCCAGTGGCCTGTCGCTCTTAATGGGGGGCTGTTATTACTGCCGTGGGATGTTTGCAGAGTGCGTCCACCTGAGGGGGTGAAAAGGGATATTTCGGAATGTGCGTGATGGCATAACATCGGTGGCAGGCCCTATTTTCAACCGAAAAGGGAAGGAGAGCAGGGAAGAGGCCGTCTACGAACACGAACATCCATTGCGTGAGAACAGACGCCCGGGGATGAAGCGCCGCGCTATGATGATGCACTGCACATGTCTGGGGCAAAGCAGCGCGCGCGATTAGCCGCCCTGAGGACAATGTTGGTGGGCATGCTTCGAGAAGACGGGGAATCCTTCTCTCCACGCCGCCCGCCACTTCGATCCTCTGCGGATTTCCTGCGTGGCTGGCAATCCGTGGCGGGCGCTGCTCTACAAGATGCTGTCTCGTCCAAGGAGCTCCAAGTTGGAGGAGAGCGCGTTCAATGCCATGCCATGCCATGCCATGGCAAGTGGGTGACATTCGCAGAGGGTGGTCTGTGATTCGCGAAGGCATTGCGTCTTAATTACCAAGGTTATGCCGCTCCAGAACCTGAAAATCTCCGAGGCGATGGATGCTACTGGATGGGGAAATCAACGGGTGTGGATGCAGACAGCCGCAAATGTCACGTCGCGACATTTGTTCTCAGAACTTGTTGGTTGCCGTTCGACGAATTTTCTTGGTCGATGAGCTACATAGGTCTTAAAAGGAGGCAAGGTACACGATTCTGCAGACCTGCTTTTACTTGAGGACCGCGAGATGGCTGATTCCGTCGCCAAGAAGCAATTGCAAGGCAGGATGCCGAAAGCGCATGTGATGAGATGGCCCAAGCATCCGCAGCTTTTGACCTGCTACCGTCTAACTGCTGCGAGCCGTGTTTATCTGTCTTGTCTATCTTGTCTGTGTGTGTATGTGTGGCTCTTGTTGCTATTCTACGGGTATTAAGATGCTTTTTCGTCACGAACTGCATGTCGTCAGGGCGATCCTCAGCCATGCCGCGTTCAAATAAGGCAAAAGGGACCCTGGCAAGACATCCGTCCCGCCTCTGTGCCGTTTCTCTCGTCCAAGCCGTCTACGCAGCCGGGTCATGGCAGTGACAATGACGGTGGGTTTCCGGTACAGAAGAACTATTGTCAGGTTCAGATAGCTAGAAAGCAAGGAACTTGCCGGGATCGACCACCGCTTGCTCGGCAGTCGTCCGGTTCTTCTTCACCTTGGGCCTGATGTCTCAGGAGAATCATCTTTGAGTTCTTGAGACTCGGGAGAGGTCCGAGTCCGGGCAGAAGAAGCAATTCCACCTTTTCCGCAGGTCTGGCTCGATTGGGGACAGACGACGAGATGCAAGGGCGGGCTTGCGAGGATCTTCACGGGAATCGCCAGATTGCACTCTAGCGCATCTCCAACCACCAACCCCCCTGAGCCCCCCTACTACAGGAGACCACACCCTTTTAAGCCCTTCCTGTGCAAGCGTCGTCCAGTGGATTGACCTTCTAGGTCGGTTAGCGCGCTGGCTCGACCTCAACGCCGCCAAAGATCGGGTCTGTGGGTGGAGGAGAGGGGCGGGCGGCCGTCTTGATTAGGCGCGGCTGGCCTAGTCTGCTCTGGCCTGGGATGGGCTAGGACTCTAGGAGTCGGCGGTCTGGGAATCAATTGTCAGTTGGTCTCTAGCGGTTTGTTTGGTGAGCGCTCTCTCTCCCGTTCGACTCCTGACTAGAGTACCGGTACTGTAGATGAGCGGCGGGCCGTTGACTCGGGGCGTGAGCTAAGGGTTTGGAGCGGTCTCTATCTCTCCCCTGTATTCTTCGCAGCAGGTAGGCATGGTATATCACTTTGAGGACGGTGCTCTCGGATAAGTTTCAATTGTTGAGATGCAGCAAATTGGGGAATGCAGAATGCTTGTTGACGGGACCCTTGCCAAATGTCGTATCGAAGGGTACTATCTACTAGTATCTAGGGAGAATGGCG
>NW_006921233.1:138830-139599 GCF_000392275.1 Phaeoacremonium minimum UCRPA7 | reverse complement strand
GCCATCCCCACCGCCAATTTGGCTACTGTCGGCTACTGTCAGGGCCAACAACGAACCGAGCAGACAATCAGGGCAAGCAATGCAAGTGTGGCTGATGCACGTTGAGCAGTGGGAGACGGGAGGCTCTCTCGGTCTCTCCTCTCGTGGTGGTAGAGATTCTAGAGACAAGCACCAAAAAGAATGGCTGTCTCTCCTCTCATCTGATCTGTCAGGCTTTTTTTCGCTTGGGCAAGATCTGGCATCTCCTTTTTCTTACCGTCACGATTTGCTTGACGGTCACGGAGTGGCCGTGCCTGGACGTGAGGTAGGATAGCTAGCTGGCTAGCTAGGTACCTAGGTAGGTACATGTATAGAATACGGAGGGCAGCGGGCGAATGAGGGCGCCGTTCTCAGCCGTTATTAGCGCACGCTGCTAACTTGCAGAAACTGAGCCACACTCTGGCTGGGCTTCCACACATCTTCATTCATTCACATATTCATTGCATCAGGTTCCTCAATCAGTCACCGTAGAGATAGAACGGCCAGTTTATTATCAGCCGGCCAGCGAGTCTGCCCTTTTAGGAGTGCAGGAGTGAGGAGAGAAGCAGAGAAGCAGATAAGCAAGGCACGACTTGCATAACCTAACGTTAGCAGCTGTGCATTTGAAGGTGCCCGGGTGCATGTGCATGTGGGCTCAGCTCGCTGCCGATTGTTGTCCAATCTGCTGTGGCTTAACCGGGCATATCCACTAACGCTAACCAACAGCTAATTGCTGGCTGGCTGGCTGGCT
>NW_006921233.1:136551-138647 GCF_000392275.1 Phaeoacremonium minimum UCRPA7 | reverse complement strand
TCTGCGAGTCCTTTCCCCCATCACGCGCTGCTGCAGCCGGGGCAATCCTCAAATTCTCGCGGGAGGCGTCCGTCCTGAGCATCGACTAGACTAGACAAGCCGAGAGAAAGGCAGGCCCGGTGTTTATCTGGAGCCTCAGCCATCACAGAACGGTCCAGGTTCGTACCGTCTTTCTCCCTATTGCCAAACATCAAACATCCGTCCCCCGAGGCCACAGCTTTTCGCAACGCCGGCGGCACGGCTACGGCCACCACTGGAATTCCACTCTAACCTAGCACTGCTTCCAGGGACAACCATCCATCCACCCACTCCCCGATCCTTTGCCTTGCTCCGACAGGCTCTCTCTCTCTCTCTCTCTGTGTGTGTGTGTGTGTGTCTCATTTCTCAGTCTGCTGGTGTCTGCTGCGTCGAACCAGGTATGTCTGCGTGTGCCTGCAACTCTCTCACCTTCACTGTACCCATCCGCCCACGTACTATTCTCGCCTCTTCACACCATCCCTCCTCAATCCATCCGTCCTCTTCACCTCACTCCGACACTCTCTCGTCCTCTGTCTCCGACCGTCAATTCTTTTCCACTCGTGCCCGTCACCTGGGGAATATGATCGACCATTTTCGCTGACCGCTAGTTGCTATTCTCCACAGTAGGCAATTGACGAGCCGAGTTGTGCTTCGACAATCTCCTTCCGCTCGCTGCACCACCGGCCTCCGACCCCGTCGCCCTCATCCTTCTCCGTCCGTAAAGGACATCCGAGTCTCCAATAATGGCGTCCTCCAGCAGCAATGTCGTCGGTGTCCACTACAGAGTAGGCAAGAAGATCGGCGAGGGCTCCTTTGGTGTCATTTTCGAAGGCACGAATCTGCTCAACAATCAGCAGGTGGCCATCAAATTTGTATGTACTTCCCGGCGCCAGGTCTTCGCATCCGAATGGTGTTGTCGAATAGGACGGTGAGGAATCTGACAAGACATCAAACAGGAACCACGGAAGAGCGATGCACCCCAGCTTCGTGACGAGTATCGTACCTACAAGATTCTCGTCGGCTGCCGTGAGTCAACACTCTATCTCAGTTTCTGTGCTATCCCCAAGCTAACTTCAGCCTCGTAGCGGGCATCCCCAACGTCTACTACTTCGGTCAGGAGGGTCTGCACAACATCCTCGTCATCGACCTTCTCGGACCCTCTCTCGAGGATCTCTTCGATCATTGCAACCGTCGGTTCACTATCAAGACAGTCGTCATGGTCGCTAAGCAGATGGTTTGTAGCCTCGCACGAAAGGTCCAGTTCGGCATCTGACATGCTAACGAATGGCACAGCTGTCCCGCGTACAGACTATCCACGAGAAGAACCTCATCTACCGAGATATCAAGCCCGACAACTTCTTGATCGGTCGACCAGGCACAAAGACTGCAAATGTCATACACGTCGTCGACTTTGGCATGGCCAAACAATACCGTGACCCCAAGACGAAGCAACACATACCCTACAGAGAGCGAAAGAGTCTGTCTGGTACCGCCCGTTATATGAGCATCAACACCCATCTCGGACGAGAGCAGTCTCGGCGTGATGATCTTGAGGCTCTGGGGCATGTCTTCATGTACTTCCTGCGGGGCGGCCTGCCGTGGCAAGGCCTCAAGGCTGCGACTAACAAGCAAAAGTACGAGAAGATTGGTGAGAAGAAGCAGACCACTCCGATCAAGGAGTTGTGCGATGGCTTTCCGATTCAGTTCGAGAAGTACCTGACCTACGTACGCAACCTGGGGTTCGAGGACACCCCGGACTACGACTACCTCCGAGAGCTCTTCACGCAGGCACTGAAGGATGCCGGTGACGTCGAAGATGGCGAGTACGACTGGATGAAAATTGGCAAGGAGAAGAAGGGCGAGTGGGACCGCCCCGGTGCTCTGCACAATCCTAACCAGCGACCAGGGGCTTCTAACATGGAACTCCACGGTAACTCCCGTGGTGCCACCGGCACACCTCACCAGAGCGATCCTCGTACACGCTTGACTATGGACCGTTTAAACGCCGCGCAACCCCCGCCTCCTTCACCGATCAAACCGAATCCCAAGGGCGATCGGCGAAACGCCCCCGGCGCCTT
>NW_006921233.1:134877-136531 GCF_000392275.1 Phaeoacremonium minimum UCRPA7 | reverse complement strand
GTACGGGAGCCGGGGGTCTCAGGGACATGGCAACGCCGACGGGCTCTACGCAGGCCCAGTTCCAGAACAGCACCCAGAACTTGCCTCAGAGGCCCATGCACCAAGCCCACAACATGAACCAGCCGCCACAGAGTAACGGTCGGCCCTCAGAGCCTCAGCCCTCTGGCTTCCAGAAGTTCATGAAGGTCTTGTGCTGTGGTTAGGTTCCAGGCCACTGGTTCAAGAGTTAGTTCACTTACGCACTGGGTGTTCGATGACGTGTTTCATCTGACAGCACTTCAGATTGCTTCAGTTGCTGTCTAAATCGCTGCCGCGAGTATTGGGTTATATAGATATCGACCACAGCGACAAGCGCAGCCATGATCTCTCACCGGTGTTCTGGGATATAGAAGGCTTTCTTTTCGAGATGACCTTGCTTTTCACTCATACGACTCGTCCATCGCATACGGCCGTCCTCCTCGTTCCACCATAATACGACCCAACGCGGGTTTTTCTCCATTCCGCCGTTGATACCGGCCATGTTTTGTCTTGTCGATTCGCATGGCGCCATTCGTTGGCACGACAAGTCCGGTTTCTCTCCTCACCTCCCGTCATGAAAAGCAAGAAGCATAAAAGAAAAACTCGGTTTCATGGACTCGGATCTCGATCTCCACCCCGCCGCCATTTTTCCTATGATGATGAAATCCACTCCCAGATACAAAGCTTTTGTTGGTAATTGCGAGAAATGTGATGCTGCGCAGCACGGCGCCAATGGTTGTTGTTTTGGTCTTCTCTCTCTGAACAGCCAAAGGGGGTAAATCTGCATTGGGTCTGGTCAGGGTTCACTTATTTTTAGTTTTCATATGTCATCCATCCATCCATCCATCCACCACCCCTTGTCTGTTCTATAATACTTGCGTTGCTGGGGAAGAGAAAGGGGAAAGAAGCACAAAAAGGAGAGCTAGTGAGATAGCGATGAGGGTGGCTTGTTTGAGTTTGCGATTGTTGGGGGTACGATTGCATGTGGTGGATATCTCGAGAAGCGAGTGGGAGAGAAGAAGAAGCTAGATAGACGGAGTAGGATCAATGGATATGACGATAACTTCATTTACTTTTCCTACCACGTGAGTGATAGTTTTGGCAGGATTGATGTTGCCATAATGCCGAGTCCATGAGGTTTTCTAAATCGATCGTCACATAGTAAAGAATATATTAACAAGTCGGTGGACACACATGTTGGCTTTCATATGATTCAAAGTCACTGCGGTCCCATTCGACTTTAACTTCTCGACTCTTACAGAAACAGCCTATTTGCCATCGCATTCGTTCATTATGGAATGCAGGACATTGCCTCACTTTCACAAAATATGGAATTCCTCAGTTTCATGTCCCGCTGTATCATCATTCACAGGCTCATCTAGTAGATAAGAGTTTCCACTTATAATCGTCCAATGGTCAATTCCACGTTCTCGAAGAATACAAGGCATGGGGACACCCTTGATGTGACACACATTATCACCTTGTTGAGCGTATCTTGATCCTACTCCAAGATTCCCATTCATAGTTAGAAAAGTTCTATTACCATGACATGCAGCTCGAAACGAGCGGATGTTTTCGTCGTGTAAAACGAATGTATAGTCTCCGCGCGTAAACTGCCACGGGTTTAGCAGAGTTA